>NC_068357.1:115780364-115825364 GCF_020536995.1 Dreissena polymorpha
GCGATTATTGCTCGATATAGTGTCGAGTGTCATACCGTCGCGTCGTATCGTGTGTCGAGCAAATGTCGCGTGTCGACCTAGGGAATTTTAGGTCGACAGGCGACCTTCGCTTGCCATTTGCTCGATATAGTGTCGAGTTTCATATCGCAATTCGCGCGTCGTATCGTGCGTCGCTCAAATGTCGAGTTAGGCGCTCCACATAGGACACACACGAATGTACACACTTGACATTCAAGCGACATTCAAGCGACATTCAAGCATTCAAGCGACATTCAAGCGACATTCAAGCGATGCATGATAATTAGTCACAAAAATCAGTAAAGACTTTCTGCAATTTTTTTTTGAAAACCCAGCGCGATATGCGACACTAAAATTTTGAATGCCGCGTGAGTGTCGCATGTCGAATTCAAATGTCGAGTGTCATATTGTGCGTCGACCTCGAAGGTCGACACGCGACAATCAACTTTGCCCTATCCGGCTTCCGTAGTTACCACTTTAACAAACATGTATGATGTACTTTAACAATACATACATACAGATTAAATTGTTAGAAAGACAGAAAGAAGGAAAGAAAGAAAAAATGGCGAACAGACGGACGGACAGACGGAAAGGCAGGCAGGCTGGCATGTAAGCGGGCGGGCGGGCGGGAAGGCGGGTTTGCGGGCGGGCGGATGGGCAAACGGACAAACTTTCCGACAGGCAGACTGACAGACAGACATACAGACCGACAGACAGACATACAGACCGACAGACAAACACTTTATTCAGACTTTTACAAAAGTTTATCGTCTTAATACACAAATATAAACATCATTTACTGTCACGTGACTACGAATAACAACAAAGCATTACATAGCATAAATACTTAATTAACAAGAGCTGTGTTTGTAAAACACAATGCCCCCTACTTCGCTTCGAAATTCAACAACAAGTATAGTGACATTGACCTTTGACCAAGTGACCTAAAACCATGTTTAATTGTAGATCTCAATGAGATGCATGCACATGTTAAGTTTAAAGAACATAGACCCAAGAGTTTTCTTTTTATGAGCAAGGTCAAAGTTTTAGAGTATACACACATACAATGACAGACAGACAGACGGGCCAAAAACAATATACCCCCTGATCATTCGATATGAGGGCATAAAAATACAAATAAAAATAAACACAATATATGCTGAGAACACGCATTTCTATCTAGGGGGTGATGGAATATATTAAACGGTATGATTAAGGATGGCATTTCTTAAAACTAAAGCTTCTTCTATATATTTTCATACATTATAAATTACTATTCTGTCTCATGAGCCTAAAATCTTGTGGGATTAAATACAGATTGTTAAATATAAAATATACGGCTGATGTTTTTTTTTCTTAAATCAGTTAAGCAGAAACATAAAGATATAAAATGATATTCATCTTTAAAATCTATGTCGGTTCAACATAAACAATACCGTTCATTTAGTAGGGTGTTGTCATGTGCATATATCTGCCAGTTTGGGTTCCCGACGGGTGTGCAGAAACTCTTAATCTTACAAAATATAAACGCAGACGGCTAGGGACTAAGTCCAAGTATTCTATTCCAAAGAGGTTTAACATAGTTTATACATCTATCTAACAATGACTGGTATTTATTATACCGAACCACTCTTATTTAAAATTGTCTAAAAGTATACTTTTGTATTCTTTTACAAACCTTTTTATGTGCACAACGTTTGGGTTTTCAAATACATAACCATATCCATAATTATTTAACATATTCTTGACATGTGTGAGCCAAATGTGATAACATTTATTACAATCGATTAAGGATTGTTTTTATATATTTTGCTGAACCATATTGTTTAATTGATTATAACTTTAAACAATATTTCATAATTGTAACAAACTTATTTATATACAATGGATTACTACCTAATTCCCCATTTCCTGTATTTATTTTAACCTGAAGTAATCGTTTGCAAAATTTTAAATGTATGCGTTCAATATCATCTGGTTTCGTGATAACCCATAATTCTGAAGCACAGTTTAATATATATTACACACAGAAGTCGAACAACTGACGATTTTTTTTGTTTTATGTAAAATTAGTAGAATTGTGTCAAAAATGTATTTATGGCTTTAAGAGGCTTTGTCAACTAAATGTTATTGATTTAGTTAACAACTTCCAGTATAATTCAGCACTTTAGCTAAATAGTTAAAGTTATCAACAACTTCAATAACATTACAATTGCATGTCTATTTATCATTTTCTTTTAATCCTCCTCTCTTCCGAAACACAATTATTTTCATTTTTGCAGTGTTAACATAAAGACCCGAAGAGTTACAGAAAAATATAATTAATCTAGATGGGATTGTACTTCAGCAGATGACTTGCCTAAAATAACATGTCAAACTTGTTACGTGCATGAACATATATACGTAATGAGCAGTTTTGTGCCAATCTATCAAACAATGCCCTGCAATCAAGGATTTGATTTATCTGTTGGATGTTGTCTACAGCTCTTGAACAATCCATTCATAACAAAGAAGGTCCTGATAATGTTTGCCAATTTATCTTTCAGAAGTTTTGTGATTTTGATTGCTGATTGAGCAAGTTTTATTTTTGTTACAAAGAAAGATACGCATTCCCTTTTTACACTTTGCACGGAATGTTAGCAGTTTTCCAATGTTCAATGTAAGACTTATATGTTATCCCAATAAGATACACTGTATTACAGGTAACAAATAATGTTAACACATAAACAATCAGTGTTCCTTATAGCAATAGCCAATTTACTAGATGCCAATGCTAGATGTATGGTAACATAGACGTAAAATATATTCCATGTATTTTACCTCCAACGCTATCTTTTCATACGACACACGAGCACTAAATGGTACATGTGTTGAATATATTGTCCCATAAAAAATAGCATTGTGTATCTTGTTAAATCTATGTAACCAGAGCAAATCAAGCGTTGAAAGTTCGGCTATTGCTATAAGGAACATTGATTTTTTTATGTGCAAACTTTATTTGTGTAAATAGTGTACGAACTATTCGTAGGTTTTGAATGTGTATGGTCTTTTTAGGATATGATATACGGTGAGTTTGCATACTTCCTCACGATGACCCAGCACATTGTGATTAAATGTAATTTAGCGTGGATTAGTTTATCAAGATCTTCGTAACGTAATAAGTCAGTTCATACTATGCAACATATATTACCTTTTAGATTCGTTAATTACATTCAACGCAAAATAATTTTTACTCGCGAGTAATCATTTACCAAAATATGATAATTTTATTAAATTTTTCAAATGAAATTCTTTACTTGATTGTAACATGCATAAAACGAGTACGACGTAATTTTTTTAACGCATTAAATAATAATACGCATATGTTAAATATGTGAAACGAGTGTTTTTAATCATCACTTGATAACGCCATGCTGCCAGAACATATTGTAATACTTAGACACTTCTAAGTTGTCAGGATAGAACAAACGACCGAGTTAAGGTTTAACAAATCTATTCATTCAAATCGTAGAACGCGTCTTAAGAAGTTTGGTTTACGAATAAATAACTATAAGTATGATGAAGGTGCGCAGCATCACTGTTACTTGATTACTATTTTAAATAACTTAAAAGAATACTTAAGATTTTACAGAACTATTCCCTACCATTATGATGGCTTTAGCTTAAGCTGGTAGGTTTCCGACTTTTAAATGACGTGGATTTTGAGTCATTGACCGAGGTGAAAAATCCGTGATGCTGCGCGCTATTTATAGTGAAGATGCTTTAGGATTCCGAAACTTAGGCGTCCCAACCAATCAACGTGCACTTAGGAATTCCTTAACCAATAAAACAAGTTTACAAAGAGCCATTTTCCTAAACAGCATTTCGGAATCCTAAATCAACAAAGTAAGTCAATAATATGAGTTGTTACATTATAAAAAGCAATTTGTATTAAAACACATAACATTAATACATAATATCAGGCAGAAATGTTCTGCATTTAAATTCTGTTAAACATTTTAATAATACAATGGAAACATGAAACTAAATGATGAATAGGCTTTCTACGCCTAACGAAATAGTTCCAAAGCATTTGCAACTGGAACATAACTTTACCAAAATGCAATACACAAATGCATCCTTAGATTAATAATACAAGTGAAAGCCATTAATTTTGGAGAACAATAGTTAGGAATAACAAATTATATTGTGCAATTGAAAATGTAGGTCGTATTCCTACACAGCTGGCTGACAGCGTCATAGTAAACAAACATGGAGCGTATTTTTGGATTGGAATTACTGAATTGTGACAAACAATGGATTGTTAGCAAGTATCTGGAGTTAATAAAACATGTGTAAGTAGATTTAATTGATAATTTCATAACTGTTACATATTACATTTCCCCTACCTTAAAGAAATAAACTCCTCCTGGAGTTTGAAATGTACAAGCACAAGTACTTTTTTATGTCATTAAATTTAAACAGTCATTTAAAACATATGATTTAATTAAATTTAATTATTTATACTAAACAACTTTAAACATTCAAAGTTTACATGACATCTTCTTCCTTCAGGGCCTGACTGGAATGTCCTTGATGAAGGACAGGAGAGGATCGTCTTGATGTTCTGGGAGGGTCCTTAGTATCGTCGACTTGACTTCAGTTGGAAGAGAGCTGACGCCGCTGGCAATCTCTCGGACTGTTTCGTGTAAGTAGTGGCGGGCCTTTCCACTGTTGTCCAGGAGAATACCTGCTGTACCAGGGAGCATCAGGTGCTGAAATTGGTGGACCAACAGCCATCGGTTGGTGATGCTCCATGATACAGCAGTGGACTGAAGGATGGATGTTGCAGCATACTCCAGTGCAAGTAATCGGCAGTCAGGAGATAGGTTCCTCCATCCTTTTGGTGGCCAGCGTAAACCTTGTACGAGCGTAATTGCCTCATCCGGAACAGAAGACCAATCACGTTTGGAAGGGGGTAGCAGAGGCATTGCCCCACTGACCAGAAGTGCCGTCGCATGTGTTTGTAGGAGTGTGTTGGCAGGGGTCGGCACGTAGTGTTCCACCGCAGACAATGGAGAAGGGGAATACCTCGCGACCTCGCTTTGAGCCTCGGTGGTTGGGGATGTTGGATGATATACAGGTGTTGAACCTCTAATAGGTGATAGAAGGCATCGGACAGAAAAAGGGACTGTTGTTGTGGGTAACATTGATGAAGTGGTGATGGGACTCCTAATAGTTGGTGGTGGCTTGAAAACAGATGCTGTTGGCAGGGAAGGCAGGTTGGCAGTGATGGGTGCTTGGAGTGTGGCTGCAGGCGTCGACATCATGGCTGGAACAGGACGGACGGAAGATGTGTTAATAGGTGACAGATTGGTTGAAGATGGTGTCTGGCTGGAGAGTAAAGTGTTGGCTGTGGAGGCGATGACGGCAGTTACCTCATTGGTCTTTCGGAGAGGGGCGATTGCGGTAGTTGATGATGGAGTCTGGCTGGAGAGTAAAGTGTTGGCTGTGGAGGCGATGACGGCAGTTACCTCATTGGTCCTTCGGAGAGGGGTGATTGCGGGGGTTGAAGTTGGTACAGGGATGATCAATGAAGATGCAGACACTGTGGGGAGGGGAGACAAATCAAAGGATGGCATGGATTGGAGGGGTAGCTGGACGGGTGATGATGGATCAGATAGGTGGATCGACATTGGAGACGGTATAATGTCGATTTCCGATTCTCTTATTGCCTGGAACACAATGTCGCTCCTCTTCTGCACCCTTGCAACCAACCGGTCCTCAATCCCAAGCAATTGCGCGATATCCATATAAAGATCTGGATAGTCCTCTTCAGCCCAGGGACCTTGAGGTTGAGTCTGCGAAGGAGCGATACAATCCTGTCGCCGCTTCAATGCGCTCAAAGACTTTTGATTTTGGAAGATCCCCTTCTTAATGGTGGCCTTATAGACGGAAGGTCCATCTTCCAAATACGCCACAGCACCGAATTCATCTAGTCGGATGTATGAAACACTTTCAGAAGATTTTCGTTTCCTGGATTTTGCAGACGATTCACATCCCAACTCCCAACCCTTAATCCATGAAGAAATTCCAGGAGATCTACCTGCAGCCCACTTTGTTACAAGATATTTTGCGTAGGACGCAGTGGCGCTGTTGGGGTTTTCAACTTCATGGCACTTGATGAATGCAGCTGGCTCCGTAGAGAAGTAGAAGGCCACCTTATTGCTGAAAAGGTCATTTGGTGCTACTCGGAGCTCAATGGGGTGCTTTGACTTTGCGTGGTAGCGTAAATCACCAGAACGGCTGAAGAGTTTGGGTCGATGATCAACACAGAAGGGGCAGATGAGTTGATATCCAAATTGGCTTGTATCCTGCAAGTACACAAGGGAAATACCTTACTGATGAGCTGATATGCTTTAACGTAGAATCTAATCATTCTCTGGAGTAAATCGCAATCGGGTGATCAAGCCAACTTCATTACTCAGCGTATGGTGCGCACCATTCATCATAGACTTCAATCTTCATTTAAGCATCATCATTTGTATCGGTATCAAATTATCATATTGCAGGATTCATGCAAATTTCAGAAGTTTGCCATCGAGTGATTGCAACCACGGCGAAGATTAAACAATATATATATAATAAAGTGCAGATTGTATTGTTGTAGGAAGTGGTCTGTGTGAAGATAACAATTTGTGAGCTGTGTAAATTGTACTGATAAATATCTACTTTGCGTTAAGAATCCACTTAGGGATTTGGCTTCCGTTGAATCGCATCAACCTGTCAACATGGATTGGTTTAGCTTTGTGTTTCTGGGACTTCTTTATAAGATAGACAAGATCGTCTATCTTTCCTAATACAAGATATGGCCCTTGCCATTGTGGACGTAGTTTACTACAAACACTTGGTTTGCGTGTTGAATCCAGTAACCAGACAGGGTCACCAACCTTGAATTGCCTAGTTTTTGCGAGAAGGTCATAATGTCGCTTGCGGTAGACCACCTTTTTCGCAAGAACTTTACGAGCAACATCATGGATGTGTTCCAAATTTGCACGTAGGTCTGACACATAATTGTCAGGAAAAGGTTTTTCGTTTGTACCAGACCCTGGTGGCAGTCCAATGCAGGCCTGCAAGGGTAATGTGATTTCTCTACCAAAAACCATTTTGTTGGGAGACTGTCCGGTGCTAGTGTTGATGGAAGACCGGTAAGCCATGAGTACTTGTGGCAGAAACTGGTCCCAAGTTCGTTGGTTTGAGGCAGAGTACATGGTGAGCATGGTACCTAGAGTGCGGTTAAAGCGCTCAACCATTCCGTTGGACTGCGGATGCAATGGAGTGGACAGAGTATGCCTTATTCCCAACAAGTCGCACATGTTTTTAAAAAGAGATGAGGTAAAACAACTACCCTGATCCGAATGTATTGATAGAGGGACTCCAAATCGCGAAACATAATTGTCGACAAATGCTTTTGCAATAGTTTTGGCTTCTTGATTTGGTATCGCAATGGCTTCAGTCCACCGTGTAAAGCAGTCGCATATCACAAGGACAAATGCATTACCAGATTTAGACCTGGGAAGCGGCCCATATATGTCCACAGCACACCGCTCTAATGGGGCTAAGGTGTGATTCTGACCCAGGGGTGACTTAGGCGGCTTAGATTTCTTGCGTGATACGCAGTGTGTACACATCGCGCAGTACCTCTCAACGTCTTCTCGCATACTTGGCCAGAAGAAAGTTTGCCGAATCTTTCCTAGTGTCTTCTCGACACCCAAGTGAGCACCAGACGGAATGTCATGGAAGTAATAAAGTACATCTTCTCGTCTGTGAGATGGTACGACAATCTGATCCCATTTGTGAAGCTCATCCTCATGCCATGTACGTACTAGGAAACCTCTACTAACATTCAATCGGTCCCACATGCGCCAAAGGATTTTGACAGCAGATGCTTTGTCACTGACAGCCTGCCATTGTGGCCTTGTCTCAGAACCTTCAAGAGCTTGAATGAGGTATGCAATGCAAGGATCTCTCAGCTGCTCGGTTTTGATTTCTGTGGGTGACCAGTTACTAAGAGTAGCCATTGAAGGTTTGCATTGGGACTTTTCATTTGCTTTGGATCGTGTAACGGCCCTTAAGCGATCATTGTCATGCTTGTCTACCTCAGGGAGACAATTTTCAGGTGTAGCAGTTTGTTGCTCGGACACTTCATCACTGAGGCGTTGTTGCCGGGCACAATTACAGCACGGATTGCGTGAAAGGGCATCAGCATTCCTGTGCTGTGACCCACTACGGTGCGTAACCTCAAGGTTATACGTACCAAGCTCCTGTAGCCAGCGTGCAACTTGCCCAGTAGGGTGCTTCAGGTTTTTCATCCAGCTTACCGCTGCATTATCTGTCCGGACAAGGACTGGCTGTCCGTACAAATAGGAGTGAAGTGCTTTCAACGCATTTATTACAGCAAGCAACTCCTTCCGTGTAACACAGTATGCTTTTTCATGGGAGTTGAGAGCCTTACTGTAATATGCAATCACAGTTTCGGTCCCGTTTTGAATTTGTGAGAGGACAGCACCAGTTGCTATGTCACTGGCGTCAGTGTCCAGGACAAACTTGGAACCAGGAACCGGATAACCTAGAATTGGTGAGGAAGTTAGAGAAGTCTTTAGAGATTGGAATGACTCGTCGCATTCTTGTGACCACTCAAATTTGGAGCTCTTATCCGAAACCTTGTGCAAAGGTTTCGCTTTAAGCGCAAAGTCCTTGACGAAGCGCCTATAATACGAGCAAAGTCCCAGAAAGCTCTTAACCTCCTTTGCATCTCTCGGCGTTGGCCATGTCAGCACTGCTTCAATCTTTGCTGGGTCAGTAGAGATACCATCCTCTGAGACAATGTGGCCAAGAAATTTTATTTTCTTTTGAAACAAGCTGCATTTTGAGGGCTTACATTTAAGGTTAGCATCAAGAAGCCTTTCGAAGATATGTTCAAGGCGTGCTAAACCTTCGGACACAGTGGCACATGGAACAACAATGTCATCCATATATAGGAGACACTCCTCCCACTGTAGACCTCTTAGAACGTTCTCCATCAGCCTTTTGAATGTAGATGGAGCATTTGCCAGTCCAAAACTCATTACTGTAAATTGGTACAGCCCCATAGTTGTTGCAAAAGCGGTCTTTTCTTTGTCAGCATCACTCATACCGACCTGCCAGTAGCCGCTATTAAGATCAAGCGAGTTGAAATATTTGGCGCCAGAAAGTGAATCGATGCAATCGTCAACCCTTGGTAGCGGGTATGCGTCTTTGATGGTGACGTCATTTAGGCGCCGATAGTCTATACAGAACCGCGGGGTGCCATCTTTCTTGGTCACTAAAACAACTGGAGAAGCCCATGCACTGCTTGACGGCTCAATGATGCCACGTTCCAGCATTTTGGTAACTTCTTCCTTTTCAATTGCACGTTTACCAAGTGGTAAACGCCTTGGCGGTTGCCGAATTGGTGCAGCTTTACCAGTGTTGATGACATGTTTGACTAGTGAGGTTCGCCCAATGTCCTCAGAAGATTTGGAAAAGACAGGACTGTACTTGCAAAGCAAGTTTTGAAGATCAGATTTTTCCTGATCATTTAGATGGACTGAACTGCGATCATACAGATCAGTAAGGTGCTGTGGCAAAGTGTTACATTCAACTTGTTGTGTCACACGTGCAACACGATGTTGTTGCGTGTTTTCAAAGAAAGGTTTGCAGGTGCCAAGATGCATTCGTTTGAAGATCGTGACAGGTTCTGAACCATAGTTAACAACATTAACTAGAACATTCTCTGAGTGTGTTTCAACAATACCGCTCATGGGAAAAACTTCCTTTTCAGCCATAACATCAGGATCTGGTTCTACAAAACCAAGTGGTGCCATATATTCAGCAAGGGGAATATTGACTGGAACCCACATTCTAGAATGTGCAGGTATCTTGACCGTGTCACGAACCTCTACACAACATATTTGACTGGAGCCGCCCACAGTTTGAAGTGGTACAATATCGGACCCCATCACCAAACAGGACTTTCCGTAATTGATGTGGTCCACATTTTGTCGAAGAAAATCCTGACCTAGGATTCCATCTGAATCAATGTCACCAACCACAAAAGTAACATCGTAGCACTCCTTACCAAGCTGAACCACAAGGTCGACTTTGCCAAGGATGTTCATTTGTTGCCCACTCACCGTGTGAAAAGATTGAGTAACTGGGGTCATAGAATTGCAATATTGTTGGATATTTGCAAATGTTTGAGTGGACATCAAAGAAGTTGTCGCGCCGCAATCAACAAGAAATCTAACAGGCTTAGAAGCAACCGTGCCGGTAACATAGAAACCATTGTCATAAGTGTGTGTATCCGCACCGGCTCGTGCAGAATGCATTGGAACAACGTTATCATAACAAGGTGTGGGTCTGTTAATAATCTGCACCGACTCTTGACCCTCAGAGTCGGTTGAAACTAGTTTTCCGACCTATTGTCGTTCATCTGGCGGCGAGATGAAGAGCCATCAAGAACATTGTGTTTCTGCTCAAACATGCGATTGGGCGGTTGTTGATTGTGGTGTAGCATATTGTTGGTGTTTGTGAACCTGTTTCTCTCAGTGTTGTTCGGGCAATCGCGCCAGTAGTGATCATTGGCTTTGCATCCAAAGCAACCAGGTGATTGGGGCTTTTTGTGGCGAGAGTTCTGAAATGGTGGGCCTCTAGGACAGACCTTTTCTAACCTGTCCAGACGTGACTCGATACGCTGAAGACACTTGCGCATATCAGTGTCAGAGTTTGTAGAGCTCTCTTCACTGAGTGCCCTTACAAATGTGGAATGCGTACCAAGAACTGCCTCGTAGCGCTCAATAACATTAACAGCATCTGTGATTGTGCGACAGCCATTATCAATGCACCGACACTGCATATCGGGTGAAACCTGTTTATAAAGTTGATTGAGTGCAAGGCGCTCTTGGGAATGTATGTCCAGGTCTTGGTAGGCTCTCTAGGCCAACTGGCGTAGGTCATCCGCTAGAGCTGCAATTGATTCACCCCTTTGCCTGCGCCGGCTTTCGAACTTCAAAAGCCAAAGGTTTTGATGCTTGCTGTTACTGAAGCGCGAAGCAAGTCTTCTACAGAGCAGAAAATAATCCCTTTTTTCAGATTGGGGCAAGCTCATGTAGAATGACCTTGCAGAGCCACGTAGGCAGCTGGCCAAGACAAGACATTTGGATTTATCATCCCATCCAGAGAGCTCTGCACAGTCCTCAAAATGTGACATGTATGCTTCAAAGTCACCGGAGCCCTCATAATTATCTGGCCTTATCAATGAAGGATGAACTACTGGAATTGCAGGGGGTGCAAAGTTACCTCGATGTTCGAATCGTGGTCTACTAAGTTGTGTTTCACGATGTGTGTGTGAACTGTTATTGTTTGAAGAGAAGGCGTGTTCTGCATCGCCTGTCACATTGACAAAACGATCGTCATCGGGCATGTGTCGATCAACTGAAGGGCGATGGTTTTGAGTATCATTTTCGTCATTCTCATGGTGATGATTTTCTGTGTTTATGTTGTCTGAAGTGTCATTATTTGAACGAAGATTAAATGAGATATCAGGGTCTGGGGATGCCATCTTTTATGTGGTGTAGATAATGTATTAGTTGTAGTTGCACGTAGTAATAGTTGAGTGTGACCTCGGTTTACTGATTTGTGTGATTGAATAAATTTAAACTGCTTTAATATCAATGTGTTAGTTTTTCTTTCTAACGTTAGGCTGGGTTCGTATCAATCGGAAAATTATTTAAAAATAAACCGCGCTTCTGACACCAATTGTAATTCTTAGACACTTCTAAGTTGTCAGGATAGAACAAACGACCGAGTTAAGGTTTAACAAATCTATTCATTCAAATCGTAGAACGCGTCTTAAGAAGTTTGGTTTACGAATAAATAACTATAAGTATGATGAAGGTGCGCAGCATCACTGTTACTTGATTACTATTTTAAATAACTTAAAAGAATACTTAAGATTTTACAGAACTATTCCCTACCATTATGATGGCTTTAGCTTAAGCTGGTAGGTTTCCGACTTTTAAATGACGTGGATTTTGAGTCATTGACCGAGGTGAAGAATCCGTGATGCTGCGCGCTATTTATAGTGAAGATGCTTTAGGATTCCGAAACTTAGGCGTCCCAACCAATCAACGTGCACTTAGGAATTCCTTAACCAATAAAACAAGTTTACAAAGAGCCATTTTCCTAAACAGCATTTCGGAATCCTAAATCAACAAAGTAAGTCAATAATATGAGTTGTTACATTATAAAAAGCAATTTGTATTAAAACACATAACATTAATACATAATATCAGGCAGAAATGTTCTGCATTTAAATTCTGTTAAACATTTTAATAATACAATGGAAACATGAAACTAAATGATGAATAGGCTTTCTACGCCTAACGAAATAGTTCCAAAGCATTTGCAACTGGAACATAACTTTACCAAAATGCAATACACAAATGCATCCTTAGATTAATAATACAAGTGAAAGCCATTAATTTTGGAGAACAATAGTTAGGAATAACAAATTATATTGTGCAATTGAAAATGTAGGTCGTATTCCTACACAGCTGGCTGACAGCGTCATAGTAAACAAACATGGAGCGTATTTTTGGATTGGAATTACTGAATTGTGACAAACAATGGATTGTTAGCAAGTATCTGGAGTTAATAAAACATGTGTAAGTAGATTTAATTGATAATTTCATAACTGTTACATATTACAATATAAACAAACACGTAACATGGTTAATACATTGAATTATGCAAAACGATTGCTTCTTTGCGTGGGTTCGAAAATTACATAATAGGTTGCACAATGTACATCACTGTATTCATTTAAGTTCCCTACATAACATGCTTGCAGATAATAATGCCGACATGAGACGACAAGTCGTCAAAACAACTACAACACATCAGCGCCATTAAATGAGTAATGATACGCGGTAGCACACGTTTCAAGAGCTGTTGTTTATTTATTTTAATTTCATATCATTAATGTCGTTTAAGAAAAAATATCTCTTGACGTTGCTCATCCTACCCAGTTTGATTTTCATCTATTTTATCAAGTGTTTAGTGTATAAGCAATATGAACGAATTATTGTTTACCTAGGGTTTCACGCGTCGACAGTAATCGAGAGACTTCGCTGCTGAACGTACAATAAAAAGATAAACCTCCATCGAAACATTTAACTAATGGTAACTATAAGAGTATAGATACGATCTTACAATCTTACGATCTTTTCAATACATTCAATTCGTTGATGAAAAACAAAAAAACAGGTTCAAATAATTTCGAATAGTTTTTTTCTACTTTCAAAATCCAACTTATTTAAGACATTTAAATTTGCTGGAAAAGTCCAACTATTGTGCGCAGATTGGTTAATAAGACACGTAAACACAGTTGTTCGTTCTGGGCGTTTTCGTTAACATTTGACGTATTTATACCATCGAATTTTAAAATGAGTTTGTGAAAACAAACAACACACAAACATCAGATTTCGTATGAAGACAGATATGCCAATCAGGTACATGTTTGCCCTTTAAACAAGCTTTATATTCATATGATCCGTGTCATACGAAAATAGACCTTATGTTATAGACGATCAGCGTAGCTCCAGACCAGCCCACGTATTCATGGGATACCATGTCGGCTAAAATGTAACGAAATGTTTCGTGGTCACATTAGCGACCGGGATAGCTCCTGACCAGACTTTGGGAATGCGCTAACTGGTCTAGACCTATTTAGAGTGCATATGGCAACAGTACCATATTAAAATAGCGCGGCATATATTTAAAAGATAATTGTGTTTCCGACAGGGTTGGAATTGACAAAACGGTAACCGTCTCTGTGACACCAAGCATGATAGCCATACTGAAAGGTCATCGTGTTTCTCAATATAAATTTTTATGTGAAATCAAGCAAAATAGCCATACTGAAAGTTCATCTTGTTTTTCAATACAACATTTGAATGAACATTTTTGAAAAGTAAAGTTTATGAAACCTATAGTAGTTATAGAATATTATTTAAGGGGCGGTGGCCGTTGATGAACAGCATACAAACATGTTATAAGTTGTGTCAAAATAAAGAATATATAAACAATCATGAAAGTAAAATAATGTGCCTATATAGGTTGGCATATTTGTTCTTGTTACGCAATTTAAACAATTGTACCGGAAATAGAAAGGGTCAAATATATACATCACATCTTTTATGGTAAGACATCGCGTGATTTATTCTCATGGGGTGTCTTATATGACTACAGTACAAATACTTGAAATTATCCGCGACATGAGTACAATACAGCCAATGTCCTAAGTGATTTAGTAAGAGAAAGTACATATGTTTCACTTTATAGCAGTTGCTTGTAATGGAACAGCTTACAAGATCGGTGCTATAAACACAACAAATAACTTAGTACGTAATTATTAAAACATAATTAGCTATATAAATAATATTAGCATCGCCATTAGTTAATGTGTTTTTATAGCGTTGTTCTTAAATATTCATTCCTTTCCTTAAACATGCACTAATTGCACATAACGCTTTAGAGGGTGTTAATTATCCTTGTTTGGATTTAGTGGCAAAGAATTCAATCTCGATGAATTTCCGTTATTTATAAGTGTTCGATTATAACTATCGACTATTAGCTTGTGCAGATATATACAGAGATAGACAATCCACTTTGTTATTGGCCTGAAAAAACAATCATGAAATAGACTCAGAAAGAAGTTCCGCATAGACATGGTTCATTTAAATCTTACTGCAAACATAGGGACTTCGTTCGAAAAATTCCCAGAATGATGTCTTTCTAAATATAGTTAAAAACTATTTGCAACCAATAAGGTTCAAGTCGTGTACATTGCAATACATGCAAATGTTTCTTTAAAAATACAAACACACTTTATTGTTCCTCTTATAGATATATTTACAGATGATACTAACGATGCATTCCCGTATATATGTAGACAGGAAGTATAATAGGATGTATATGTTGAGCGACTTTTGTGTGTGGAAAATACGCTTTTTAGTACTTTAAGGACCACCGACAATAGACGTATTTAAACGAATTATAACAAAGACATTTACTTTGATCACAATACAATACTAGGAAGATTTGCTAAAAAAATCTGGTATTGTACTGTATTTTTTCATCATATGCGCGTGCGTTTTTTATTGTCCCTTTCCCAAAAGCAGAATACATCATATACATGTATGTATAATACAATTACGAATTTCAGTCCCAATTACAATCTATATAATATGATATATAAATAGCATGTTAATGAATATGTTATTTGTTGTGTGTGTGTGTGTAAAAAAAACACACACAAGAAAAGAAAGCACACACATAGACTGTATTTATGTTCGATATAGATTGTGTATGTTCTGGAATTGGTTGCAAGTAGTTCATTGCAAACTTTTGTTTATAGCTTTCATATAAATCTGGAAATCACTATCATTTATATCGATATAAGTAAATTATTGCACTAAATAAAACAAGTTGCAACTTAAGCAATCTTTTTTAACGTATACCTATAGAGTCTTTAAATTCTATAAATTAAAGAAATCAATTGGAAAACTATGAAATGTTTGCAATGAAATGTTAAATGAAACAGAGGACAAATAGTAAATAATACGATGCAAAATACACAAGGTCGTTCTTAACCATACTTATATGAGTAAACTGTTGACATTTTAATATATATTATTTTTGACAAAAATGACCTTCTATCTGTAATATATGTACCTTACGTTTTTTGATATTAACTGTGCATGTATTTGTTCATTCGTAAATGCTTTCTCATATCACTTTATATTTCCAATAAATCGTTATATATGAAAGCTGGATATTTAATGGGAATAAGTGCATGGATAAACATTTCGTAAACTCGTAGTTATTTCTTTCAGTGCCAAATACGATACGAAAAATAGTCGTAAAAATATTATGTGGAATAAATATTCGCAAACAGATCACGTCTTGCTATCGAACGAGGCAAACCATATTTTACTAACTTCAAGTTAAGGCTGGCAAACGAATGATCTGGAAGAAAGCAAACATGCTTACAATGCCATGCCCATGGTGAACTGTATTACTTCATTACTTTTAGTTCATATCATATCATAACTTTTCAGTAGACTGCATCCAGACATAAATTCTCTGAGGCGCATAAATTGATGTTAATTCATTCATTACTTTAATAACATCATGACGAATAGTTGTATTCGCAATTGTGTGTGCCTTACGACCAACAAATAGCGGATTCAATTTCTAGGCGGTGAGCGTTGTCAAACCTTGATTAAAGGGTTAACTACCCTCTTGTTTTTACACCTAACGAGACAAAATACATGTAATTTTGTCAAATAGTATTCAATTTGTACTGCCTATGGGTTGCACAGGTGTGTCGTGCAAAACACTGCATGCTTCTTATTAACGTGTCCAATATCTTTAAGAATAAATCAAAATTCTGGTGCGGCAAGAACATATGCTCACTTTTATTTAAACACAATTTAACACAGTCATCACTACATCTCAATGATAGTGTTATGATAATAACAATTAATTGAACTTCTATTGTTAAATTGAAAGTATTGTTTACAATGTGTGTCATTGTAACTTTAATTTTTAAATTGATTATATTGGCAACAATGTGTTTCATAGTTACTAGAATATACAATCTTAATCACAGTCCCAATGGTTTATGAACACATGTCCTTACCAGGGTCTTTAAAATATTAATGTACTCCGGAACGGGTAGATTTGAGAAACAAACATTCATCTGTCTTTGTAAAGTTTACGCATGCTAATGCCTTTCAAAATAATAAGCCGTTTTAACCGTAATTATAAAAAACAACAACTACCGTTTTTCTAAAAAAATGGACCAGCTTAGTTTGAACCGGAATTTATATTGGTTTTGATACCTGGCATAGACCGTTCAAATACGGTGACATCTGATCTAATCATTTTATGTTTTATAGTTTGTGTTTTGGTGTTACCTTTTCTATATTTCTAACATTGTTGAGATCCGGATTACAGTTTTTTCAGAGACTGTTCATCAAATATACTTTAAATTTATTATTAACAAAAGTTGTGTTAACTATGAAAACAAGACATGGAAAACATATATCGAATACTTTTTCATGAAGACTGGCTTAATACTGTTAAGGAGCGTTGGACACAAAATGACATTTTTCTTTAATACGTAAACCGGGTATGATTATGCAAGCTGATGGATGTTTAACTCTCATGGAAAAACCCGGACCAAATCTTTGTAAAAATGACCGTTTAAAAATGTATTTCAATCCCTAATAAAAAGCCGATTGTGTATGATTTTTTAGAAACAGTTCAATATAATATGGAAATAATAAATAGTCTAAACAAATGGGTACGACCCGTTTATTTAACTTATCAAACGTTTCATAGTCGAACATAGTTATCAGAAAAAGGAAATGTCAAGTAACAAAATATTTTATAAAATATGCTTAACGGCTTTAACTAACATATTAATAATTTTTATACATCATTCAAAACTATTACAAAGTTCACAGCTTTAACTCAAAACATAAATACATACTGATATAAATAAGAAAGTGTTATTGTTGTTTGAACACACGTCCTCGTGTACATATTTTCCATATTGTTTATACGAATTTAACGAATAATCTATGTAGGTCATTTTGTGGCTTAAGATGGACACATTTTTGTTGTAAATTATGATTTGCATTTGAAATTTAACAGTTTTATCCTTGAAGTTCCCCAACGCAACAATTACAACAAACAATACACAATAATATATCAGTTTGTTCTGCATATATAGGTCGGTACCAGTCTTTGAAATTAACTTCTTTCATATAAACATTACGGGTATCTTGTTACTTTCAAGAAAATTAAGAAATTGCAGACAGAAAATCGGACAAATAAAACACAAATACTAAATTTGCATGCTAAATTGATTCTATAAGTATGTATTGTCATTCTTTAAAAAAATATTAACAAGCAATCAAAAAGAAGGCCATGGGATAGTATAAGGTCATCTTGACCAAAGCGCAAATGTGAACGGTATCCACCAGTAGAATGGCACTTTTGGCGGCGAATAAACTGCAGTTCACTGAACGGCAAATCATCAGAAAGTAACAGTGGTGGCTTTCCAAAAACGTAATAGCAATTACTTTATCAATAATAGGACTAAATAAACCGAAAAATATTTTAGTTTTTTGTTCAGACATAAATACTTACGACTTTTACGGTATTAATTGCTTCGAAAGTACATTAATAACAAAACACTATTTTGGTACCAATACAAATAAGATACGCTTAACTAGAGATTTATAAAACATAGGACAAATCAATTATTGCAATTATCATTAGTAGCAGTCACAGTTAGAGCAATTGTAAGTGAATATAATTTTAATGTTATCATACATTTTATAATTTCATTTTGGCAGTATAGTCCAATACATAAATATGATAAAAACTGTTATCAAAATAATTAATAGAAACATACATGTTAATTTGAAACAAATACATAATCATCAAACATATTAGGATATCGACACGTTTACTCTCATTGTTTGACGCACCAATACACAATTAATTTATATGTGTCTTAAAAATGAATCTGAACAGACAAATGGAGATTTCCAAACAGTGTATAGGTATTTTCTTACACGAATGGTATCATTTGTCCTTATGCCAACTTCTTATGTAATAAATTACATATTTGAAACGATCGAATGCTACATGAAAAATAAAGAAGTAATAGACAACATTCATCAGAATATTTTAATGAATTTAAATGCTGTATAATTATACAGCACACTATCAAAACCCACAACATGTATTTTATTTACGTAATACGCATATTTTAATAAAGTGAAAACGGTTGCTAAATTATATTCGCACACTATTATCTGGCTAGCGACCTTGATTTATATCAATTATTTGCACATATTGACTATGACCCTATACATCGAATCCATACTGTATGCCAATAAATAATAGAGTAAATATTGTCGAGAAATAGCTCAAGATAATAATGACCCATTTGAGACATATTTATTTTTGTGTGTATATTTAGTTGTTGCTATTTTTAATGTTTTAGTTGAGGACTGCTATGGTTGACTATCATAATCGGAACATGAAATACATGCCTGATTGTGAACATAAATCATAGAAAGTAATTACTTTAGAATAAGATTCGTCCTTCAATATCTTACGATTGAGTGCGTTGATTCTACCTTCTTATAAGTGTAAATCGCGTCCTACGAAAGCGTGAAATGTTATTAGTTTGTGCGTATCTACATGAACTTATTATTAATTTACAGTATTCACGCCATGCTGTTATTCTTTAAATAATAGGACCTTAACTTAATACTGCATATACTCCTTTAAATTTGCTATTTCAAAATGCAGATAAAGATGCATTACAGTATTAAACAAGCTTAATTAAATATAGAATAATTGCAAGACATAAGTTTGTTGGAATAAATCCCACCATTTCATCGAAACAAATAAGAAGATTGCAGAATATTCATTTAAGAGTCCGATGGAATATTGACTTCATTTGTTTTTTTTATATCTTTGTACATATTATATTATGCATTGTTTGTATCGCGGATTACTACTAAGATCGACCGAGATTTCCACAACAGATGTGTAACGATATGATACTACTGATCACGGTTTGTAACAATTTAAGTATGGTCTATTAACATCAAGTCATCAGATAAATCATGATCAATTTTTTATTTGATCATAAGCGGCAATTCAATTACTTTAGTCTGAGAAGATCAAATAAAATATATCAAAATTAGTAACCACAAATACCACAATGACACTTTTATAAGTAGAGACCTAACATAACAATAACACTATTGAACATTTAACACTCTGAAAACATGCCCAGTGTCTTTTTTCATACGCTGCCTTTGATCAGACAAATTAATGGGTCTTGAAACTGTAATACAAATGAATGACGTGTCGAAGGCGATAGTGGCTCAGGCAGCATGTATAGTAATGCACGTTTCACATGCAATAAGAATAAAGTAGGTTATATGTTACTTATGTGTTAAATGTGTGTAAAAGTGATGTAATTGAATATTTGATATATTGAGTACAATTAGAGATTTTAAGCTAAGTTAAATAAGTTCAACCATCTCGTATGTTAATTGAAGTGGCAATCTCAAAAGGAAGACTGCTGACATTTATGCGGTTATAAATGTAGATCAATTGTGGGTTACTATTAACTCGATTTGAATAAATTGTCGGCAATGAATGAGTTCCAACGACGACGCTAACGTGGTTTGTTTCGACCCAATAACAATGGCGTTTTATTAAGTTTGAAAGAGACATGGTAGTGTACAATCACTTTACACAATTAATTTAAAAACAAAAAACAATTGAAATAATTGCAAGCGATGCAAAATTTGCCAGAAATGCAAACATGTGATATATCGCTAATTCATTATTCGTTGTGGTTTATTGATTCATATATAAAGGATATACATTTAGCTAAATACGATGTCTGAACTGCATAGTCATGGTCTAGTAGTTCTTACAGAATCTTGGATCACAGTCATGATCATATAGAAATTGCAAATAAAGATTGGCATGCGAAGGTATACTAACTATTTTGGCATTGTCATTACATAGGCGAAACAATTATATGTTCATTAACTGATCGTAAGAACATTTCACCGCATAATGTCAGTCATGTGCATCATACTCATAAACATATGTGTTCTTTTGCGGAAGGTTCGCGGACTGGGGAAATAATAATTATAGGAATGAGGAAAGCAAAGACATATTCTAAAAACATTCTTATTTTACTTAATTGCGTGAACATTACACATGTTAAGATTAGTGAACGAGTTCTATACGATTCGTTATGACAAGCATCAACCCATTTGTCAAGTAAGTAGGTCTGCGAGATTTCATTATATAATGTCCTCCGATCAAGAATATGATTTATGTGTGACGAAGTTTAGACCTCTGGCATTGCTCATTGTATTGTATAAGAAGTGTATAGTACAGGAATATGTGCCAATATAAGAATGCTTGCCAAATTATCTTTACGAGAAACGTCATTCGTTTCTAAATCAATTACGATTGCGATTTTTGTCTGAATGAAAAAGGACCCGAGTTTTATCATGACGAACAAAAACATAATTCTACAGATACAATAATATGTTTCATACTTCCAAATAATACGTTTAGAAAGTAAATACATGTGATAACGTTTTAACAGGGGTTAAATGCTTTTGATAATGACGATACGACTTATGAAGAAATTTCTGAAGACCACAATAATCTGCGAATACATGTTCCTTAATGCTTCTGCTTTGAATGTAAATAAGCACTGGACTACGAAACTATTCGACAACATATGTTACTCTAGTCGTCGGAAACCAGTCAACAATTTCAGCACTTGTATTGTAAACGCCAGCACCAGTACAACTGATTGAAACGCTGGCGTTCATGAGTCTATTTGCTTTCACCGACCGGAAACGATAATAGTGATTTATACGTCCCAGTTTATTACATTATAAAACAGCGTCTTTGTTGGAATCTATCAAGCGGCACTTTATGTACTACACATCAAATTCGCTGCGTACGTTCTGTCTGTTTTTTTTTCTGAATAATTTCGAACTTAAAATAACAATTGTAATGTTTGTTCTGATTGTAAATACATCAATATAAGTGTCATGTTCTGAGAAAACTTGGCATAATACATGTGCGTAAAGTGTCGTCCCAGGTTAGCCTGCGCAGTCCGCACAGGCTAATCAGGGACGACACTTTACGTTTTAATTGGATTTTTGCTGAGAAGAGACTTCATGTAAACGAAAAATGTCATCAAAGCGGAAAGTGTCGTCCCTGATTAGCATAGGCGGACTGCTCAGAACAAATATTACAATTGTTGTTTTAAGGTCGAAATTGTTACCAAAAAAACAGACATGATGTTTTGTATCAGTACATTTGTTCAGTTCATATCAAACAGTAAAACAAGTCGATTTCCTTTTGAAATAAATGTGGGAAATACAAAAATCATAGCATGCATGCACCCAACTCACACAAGCACGCAGCTTGCATCATAATAACGTATTATATTAAGGCATTCTGTTTAAATCAATATTGATAATATATATCCAGATAACCATAAACCAAGCACAGGAATGTTTTACTAGATTGTCTAAGTTTCGCATGGTATTGTTCACAGCATTAAGCCGATTTATCATTCAAACCAAATAAGTGTTTATTATTTAACGACCGGAATAGCTAAAATAAAAGTGTGTCTATTATTATATCTGATATGCGTAATTCAAATTTACATGTTGATTAAATCTGCTAAGAATACGTCAATTGTATAATAGCCAATTGTATTCAAACCAGATTTCGATATTGTTCATAACTTTTCGAGTGTTTTATTTAAAGGGGCCTTTTCACAGATTTGGGCATTTTTTAACTTATTCATTGAATGCTTTATATCGATAAATGTAAACATTGGATCGTAAAAGCTCCAGTAAAAAATCAAGAATAAAATTAAGAAAAGGAAAAGAACATTGCCCGGACCAGGTTTCGAACCAGTGACCCCTGGAGTCCTGCAAGAGTCCTGAAGTAAAAACGCTCTAGCCTACTGAGCTATTCCGCCGAGTATACATACTCGATGTATTTTATACGTTATATAAGCAATCTTCGTAGTTTCACAAAATTTAACGACAAAAGCAGAACTTTCCAAATTATTCAATCGTTTCGCGTTGCAACGCTTTATAATTTTTAGGTTTTAAAATCGTCAAAAGATGCATATAATGGCTATATTAGACCATGGTAAATGTTCAGTATTACTGTTTCCTCACAAATATCATAACTAAAACGAAACTTTGCGAATCTGAAACAACTTTTTTCAATTTTGTCAATTTACCAAAGCGTGAAAAGATCCCTTTAAAGACGCAACTGGGTTTGGTTGGTGAAATAAAGCATTATATAAATGAATTCAAGGGGCCTTTTTACAGATATTGGCATGTATTGAAGTTTTTCATTAAATGCTTTATAATTATAAATTCAAACATTGGATCTACATATTTCCAGTAAACAAACACGAATACAATTTTAAAACTTTACCCTCAACTGGGCTCGAGTCACTGACCCCTGTAATCCTGGAGTAAAACAAATCTTCCGCTTAAACCATTAGCAACCCTCGTAGTTTCACAAATATAACGACAACAATAGAACGACAAATTATACATGGGTTTCGCGTTGCAATGCTTGATTATTTACAGGTTTACAAAATCGTCAAAAGATGCATATAATGAATATTGTAGAGGATGGTTAATGTTCAGTATTACAATTTCCTCACACATATCATAACTAAAACGAAAATTTTCGAATCTGAAACAACTGTTTTTTAATTATGTAAATTTACTAGAACGTGAATAGGCCCCTTTAAGGCTTTTTCGGCCAAAAGTAGCATAATAATATGTCGACTGTATCAAGATGTGTGAGTACGGCAATAACGTTTCAACAGGATGAGCAATACGCGTACTCCTCATTGAAGTTCAAAAAAAGGAGTAAATAATTATAACAAACAGACAAACAATTACATTGTTTTTCAATAGCAATGTACTCACCGTTTCGGTCTAAGACCTTCATGTAGTAAATCATTGTAATAAAGTAACGGAAATGACGTCACAATCACATGACGTCAATTGCAACAACGTCCAAGTGTTACATACTATTTGGAGTTAAAATTTACATATAACCAAAATAATATATAACATCATTATAAAAAGCATATAGTTGATATATACAAGGCGTACTAAGGGGTACTAAGTGCTCCGTTTCCACATCTCGACCGACGCGATTTGTTTAGGCCGATATAATATTTCTTTGTATTCCATTTTGATATCATTTTTGCTTAACTTGATACTATTCTCACTCTTAACAATGAACTTCGCGATCAGATTTGCGTAATTCGATCATATTTTAAAATCATAATTTCAAGTGAACAAGAAAAATATTAATAAACGAATGTTAAAAAACGCTATGGAAATTGCCTTCATGTTTTTTTTTCATATTTGTATTTCAGTTGGAAGCCGTAAAAACATTTACCCAAAGAAATGTGAGACAACCTAACCAAAATTAATACAAAGTAATTGGAAAAACATGGCGTTTGTCTTTTGGACTAGATGCATACATTCCAATTTGAGTATCTGTTGATTAGAATATAATTTGTTTTCACTCTTTCGAGAAAGGTCAGGTAGTCGTTAAATTGATTGTTGTAATAACGTGCAGATAAAGCAGGACACTTTACAGACATTGATAATTGCCTTTAATGAAGTATACATATCGTTTGGTAATACAAGAAATGAAGTGAGTTTGCCTTGTACACTTAGCTGACACAATGGGGCATAATGCTACATAATCATCTCAGTCCCAAGTTGTGAACGGAAGCTTAATTTTCTGTTTTCATATTCCGATTTGCAGGTTTTGAGTTTGAAAAAAGATTCTTTTTGATCGCGCGTTTTAAGTATATTGTCTTAAACAACTTATTTCAAGAGCATGTATCACACATAAAACAAATTAATTCAACTTGTATCTTAGAACATAAAAAACGGATAATTATATCTCCGTGTTGTATGCTAACAGGGATTATCATAGAGGTATTCGGAAATTAATTTCTAAGAACAATATATTTGTGTTTAAAATATTCGACAAACTATAATAATGAAGATATACAAATGTTTTCACGTTAATGACGACCTCACATGTTTTCAAAAGCATATACGGCGTTGCCTTCGATTAAAACGTTTCCATTACAAACGTTTCAACATATGTTGAAAATTTCCCTTAACAACATGTTAACATAACGGTACTATATAAACTTGTTTTTAACGCTAGTTACAGCATTATATTTATATAAGGATACTTAAGTACACACCAACACGCGCATCTTAAACAAAGACATGCAATATCAAACGCCTTTCTAATCGTCTACGTTTTCCTTGATTGTTAACACAGAATAGCATGAAAATTAATATATGTACATAATTTGGTATACGGTTTGTTTAATTCCATGCTATGTATCAAAATATTTTGAAAAAAAAAACGTTATTGGTTAATATCACTATTGGCTTTTCAATTATTAACATTTCGGTTATAATCTTAAACGATAACCTGGTTAGTCCTGTTCAAATAATACGCAGATGACCTCGTGTTCAACTTTGTTATGGTTCATATGAAACTATTTCCGAATTCAGAGCGACTGCAAAGCCTGTAAATCGAATTATCAACATATAAGTGGGATTTACTGGCAGTGATTGTATTTGCTTCCTTAACGCTTTGTAATAACAAATATGATGTGTGCGTCTTATCAATTAATAAGTAGTGTTAACGACCTGCTTGATTAAATTAACAATACAATAATGGATTCATGTCATATGTTTCACCTCTCAGATATGATGCATGATAATTCTCAGTTCAATAAATTCATATCAATTTTTGTAAGCGTCAATATGTATTGTATTACTTAGTATTGTGAAATGAAACATAAATTCAGTTTCAAAGATAAGCATACTCAATCCAGTCGTTAATTTGTTGACAAAAGAACGTTCCTGGTTAAAAGACTCACATACTTGAAAAAGATTATTTTCCGTAGTATTGCAAATTGGTGAAACGTGATGTTTTTTTTACTGGCTGTTGAAAAATGTTTATTGATGCAAATAAAGTAATGAGTATAATTATTTAATTATTGTCGTGGTAAGGTTAATACGAAAGTAGAGAATTCATTATTAAAACAAGATATGTGTTTGTCAGAAACACTATGTCCCCTTTTGCGCCGCTTTGAAGCTATATATTTGACCTTTGACCTTGAAGGATGACATTGACCTTGACTTTTCACCATTCAAAATGTGCAGCTCCATGAGATACGCATGCATGCCAAATATGAAGTTCCTATCTTCAATATTGCAAAAGTTATTGCAAAATGTTAAAGTTGAAGGAAACACACAAACCAACAGAATGGGCAAAAACAATATGTCCCCCACTATAGTGGTGGGGACATAAAAACAAGTGGTGTTTGCCCAATTGGAATGAATGCAAATTATCCTCTCATGTAATTGTAATTGCATTTGTTTTGTTAAAACATAATTTTATTTGATAAGTAATAGTCCTTTTTTCTTAAGAAATAAAAATATAAATGAAATACATATTGTTTAAACCACGTGCTCACGATGACGCTCTGGTTTTTTACTTGTTAACATGTATGCTATTTGTATAAGCATACTGTTAGTAGTTAAATCTATATACTATTCGTGTATTCGTGATACGATTCGTTAAGTTATTGTCGAAGTATATACTGTTCATACTTTTTTTTACATAATATACAGCACATACATAACAACAATTACCGTATTTATACACGAATAACACGTACTAAATTTTTATTATTCTGTATGCGCTTTCCGAGACAAATGGGAGCTAGCTAATTCCGCCCTAATCGTAAGTAAAGCTGTTGTATTAAGTATTATTTTCCCTTCCTATCATGTGTAACTTATAAATGTAAATGTACTGTATATAGTAAACCATGGACAATAGGAAACACCGGATCAGGATCATAACTATATCGATCTCGATGGATCAGGATTACAACTATATCATTCCCGATGGATCAGGATTATAACCATATCGAGGGCTTAGAGCAAAAAACTAGTATCTCTGCTTTTCAAACGTTTTCAGGAAAAGCAAAAAACATGTAATTTGTGTTGATATCTTTATTTTGGTTACACAACAGTAAGATTATAAAATATATAGTTAATCATGTAGTTTAAGATTATTGATAATATGCTATTAAACAATAATTAAAAAGGCAAACATTGTTTTTGCACCAACACTTTAAAATAAAATGGCTTTTAGTGATTGAGCAAAAACATGGTATCTTGACATCCATGATTTTTGCTGGAAGCATTCACAAAACACAAAGAGAAAATGCCTCCTGCAACAATATCGTATCTTCATATGCAGCATTTATGCACAAATCAAAGCCGTTTGTATCTATGCTTTGCATCCTGCAACAATATCGTTTCATCATCTGCAGAAATTTTACACGAATCAAATCCATTCGTCTCTATACTTTGTATTGTGCATCAACCCTTTATATGGAAATACAGGTCTATAGTTCAAATGGAACATATCAAAAATGCAAATGCATAAGATAAAAATGGTGTATTGTTATATACAAGTCTGAAAATAAGGAAGTGTACAAGCACAGTTATAATATAAATACAGTATTTTCATTGTGACGGCATTTTTGTATCAATTTTATCCTTTAAAGTAACACTCACGCTAAAAAATATCGAATATTTTGTTAAATAAAGCTAATCCATAAAAAAATCAATGTTCCTTTAAGCAAAATGCTATTGCAACGTTAGATGTTGTCTGGTAGAATTGATTTAACGAGATACAAAATGCTCGTTTTTATTTTTATGTGGCCACAAATAATTCCATTTATATCTCCTGTGAAATATCCGAACATTTGTGGGCGAACACGAGATTGGATACGGTAAGCGTCGGAAGCATGACGTAGCTCTCATGAATAATCATTCTGTGAAATCAAAATGAATTCTAGGTAACTGGAACTTAGCGAATGCGAAAATGGCTTGTATAAATTATGCAAATGAACGCAACCCGAATGAATCCGATCCTGACTCGAAAGCGAAAGTAGATTACATAGTGGAAAGATATTTAAATATTTAGATGCTTAAAACTTGCCGAATGATTGTAATATAACGTTTATACATCAATGTTACTTGTTTTTAGGGTCTTCCTATTGTAATTAACCATCGTATGGTACTACTTGTTGTCGAATGTTTTTATATAGCATAATACAGTAGCCGTATGTATTGGTGAGCATGATAGTGACTTTAATTTCATTGGAGCAGATCAATCATCATCTATTGAAATGTCACTTTCTTCAATGTCAGGGTCTGGAAGTACATCCTTCGCAGATTGGCTGGTTGGTAATGTTCGATAATATTCATGAAATTCTTTTGGAATGATTCCATTTTTGCGTATGGTAGTACTTACAACCACGTATCTTGTTTGCAGTTACTGTTCACGGGCTCTTTATTTACATTTGAAGAAGGAAAGTAGATCAACTTATCAATTAAATCATACGTATTGGAATCTCATTTCGTTATCTAGATATAATAAATTTTGGCAGACAATCAGTGATCTCATTTGGTAATATACACGAACGACAGCTATACAAAAAGATTAACAAGCATATTTATGCACAAAAAACACACAGCAGTTTTGGTAATATACACAAAAAACGGCTATGCATAAAGATTCACAAGTATATGCATGTACAAACAAACACACAGCAGAGTATACTCCTTTGTCTTACTGTTTGCGGTTCGGCCATGACAAGTATAGCCATTCCTGGTATTTGTCCTGTTTCACAGTATTTACATTATACAAAAGTGAAACACCAGCTGCTGGAGCAGTATTGAATTCTCATTATATACAATTAGTTGGCCCTTTATTTAAGGCAAGTGACCAATTTCCAAAACAGTACAAAACAACACAAAACATAACACATAAAAGAATAAAAATGGGATCACCGCATTAGACTGGTCAATGCAAAGCATTGGGGGTTGAAACCGGTTATAGAGCACTCATGTCCCATTTGATCTCGGTATTTGATTACCCCATTGCTGGTCCAGGTATCTTTCACCTCGTCCATTATTTTCTTATTGACGCACACAAAGACTTGCATATTTATTTTCGTCAGGTCTTCGTTCACGTAAACGTTCGCATTTTCCAGCAGTTTTCTGTTTCGTATGATTCGGTCTTTTGTTAATCTGGAGACAAACTTAACTATAATGTCGCGATTTTTGTTTTCTCTAGTATACACCCGTCACACTAGGCCACGTTCCCACTACGTCCTCAAAAATATGTAAGGACACAGTGCGAACGTCTATAACGTAGCGACGACGCAGTAGACACAGCTTTGCGCGTGGTACGGTCTTCATGGACGTGAAGGACGTGGGTGAACTTTGAACATGTTCAAAATTTACGTGGCGAGGACGTGGTCAAATATGGACGTGGTTAGAACTTGGTAAGGTCGTAGTAATGACGTACCTAAAACCTAGTAAGAACCTCATTGACGCAATACACACGTAGTGCAGACGTGGACGAGTGTGTGACGTTCGCAGCACGTTGTCTCTAGATTGTCACTACGTTCTTGCTACGTCCATCGGGTTCTCACTACAACCATTCCACGCTAGTGTTACGACAATGATACGCCTCTACTAGGTTTCCGTATTAGGTTCTTTTTACGTTCTATCGTTGCTTATAACGTCTAAGGTACGTTTGTAGCAGGCTCTAGCCACGACCATGTCACGTTCTGGTGGTCGAGTATAAAACTGTTCATTTCCCTTTTACTTCCATTTCAATATAGAATGGGCAAACAAGAACTTCTCCAACATGTTGCTGTATTGGCTGGACAACAGGCTCTTCTCGATGGACAGGTCGCCCTATTGCTTGTGAGAAGGAGAAGGCGGAGAAGAAAAAGAAGACAGCCCAGGTCTTGCTGCGTGCGGCTTTGACTGTCAGCGGACAGAATGCTGCACTTTGGCCATTATGACCGACTTATGGCAAAATTAAGAATGGAAGATCAGCAGTCATTCTTCAATTTTGTTATAATGCATCCTGAAATGTTTGATGAGCTTCTCAACCGAGTAGGTCCAGGATGTCAGAAACCAGATACCCCCTTCAGGAAAGCGCTGGATCCAGGTTTGAAACTTGCGATAACGTTACGACACTTGGCTGCTGGCGACATGTACCCGTCCTTGCAGTACGACTTAAGAGTTGCTAGGAACATAATATCTTTGTGTATTCCTGAAGTGTGCCGGGCAATCGTTGACGAATATAAGGACGAAGTCATATCATGCCTAACGTGATGATAAGTCGAATGGCGCACACTTGCGGAAGAGTTTCAGACAAAGTGGAATGTGCCTCACGCATGCGGAGCAATTGATGGCAAACACGTGGCTATCAGATGCCCAAATAACACTGGATCGTTGTTTCACAATTACAAAGGCTTCTTTTCGGTGGTTCTTCTGGCTTTGGTGGACGCCGATTATAGGTTTGTGTGGACAGAAATTGATGGATACGGGTCCATGTCTGACGCTCAGATATACGAGTCCGAATTGAAGGAGTGTTTGGAAGATGGAACACTCGGATTCCCAGACCCAGACCCAATACCCAATGATGATCAGGACATGCCAAATTTTATCTTGGGTGATGACGCTTTTGGACTACGAACCCACCTGATGAAACCATACTCCCACCGAGGACTTTCGAAGCAAGAGTTTATAACCAACTATAGAATTTCAAGAGAGAGACGTGTAGTAAAGAACGCTTTAGGTATACTGGCACAGAGATGGCAGATAGTATTGACCACAATGATGCAAGGACCTGACATAGTGAGAACTGTACTCGAGGCTTAAATATGCGTTAAATCTAATGAGAAAACGGTATCCCGTTACACAGAATGCCCAACTTGACGCGTAGGATGATCAACATAATGTGGTACCAGGCCTCTGGAGAGCCAATGCAAACATGCATGAAGTTGAAGCAATCAACGGACCTAACAGGGATACTGTAGCAGGAAAGATGCAACGGGATTATCTGAAGTTGTACTTAAACAGTCCAGCAGGATCGGTGCCATGGCAAGAACATATGGTAACGAAACAATAAGGTTGAATAAGCGTTTTGGACCTACTAAGACTGATAACTAAACGTGTTCCTGGTTTTACTTATGATTGCATGTGGCATTATGTGATGTGTATACTTTACTTTGTATTGGTAATTCAATTATTATTTGTTAAATTGGTTATGTAATTAAATTTGCATTAATATGTACGACTACATTTTTAAAATCTTAACTCTGTTGATTCATAGGTCATACTGCAGTTAATGTATAATACAATTGGGTCGTTCTATGAGAAAAGCTGTTATAGTGATACCTACGTAAAATGCCGTCTTGGATCAGCCTGTGCAATTCGCATAGGATAAATCCGGAACACCACTTTCCTTGTGCAGACATAGAACGCGGTGAGAACGTGATGGGCGCGTGGTAAGAACGCAGTGCTATCTTGGCGGTCGTAGTAGCAACCTAGTAGCAACCTAGTACGAGCGTAGTTAAAGCATAGCAAGAACGTGTTGGACGTGGTACCCGCCTGAATACACGCGCAATAAGAACATAGTGGGGACGTGTTGGATGCAGTAAGAGCGAAAAGTAGTAGCAGAACTTTGAGAAATGCATTTTATTTACAATTTTTACACCGTTCTCGCTACGTCCTACGACATTTTCAGGACGCAGCGTGGTCTTCATGAACGTGGCCTAGTGTGACGGGGCCTTTAGGTATTCTTTGTACGATAGCAAAGTCATTCATTAAGATCTCTGCTAGTTTCTTCTCTTTAAAAAAAATCACTATTGTCGCTTTTTCTGTTGCTGGTTCATTTGGGTCTGGATCCGGTATTCCTTTTATCTTTATATTGTTCCGTCTGCTATATTGCTCAGCATCAGTTTCACCCTGTTTTCTCATTTCCTCTTCTCTTTGTGCTTTGCGAACAATAAAGTCACTTTCCTGTTTTATGTCTGTTATGCTGTTTTCAAATGTTTCTACTCGAGCTCTAAGTTTATCATTTTACATATCTCTTTCGAAGTGTTTACCTTCTAAAAATTCTTTTATGTTAACCATTGACTTTAAAAGCTCTTCTTTCATTTCCAATAAGAGGTATTTGATTGTTTCTCTAATTGTACCGTCACCTTTTCTAATTGTACCTTTTAACTTTTAATTGTATCCATTTTCTCCATCGCGGATTCTACTCGTTCTAGTTTGCTATTCATTTGTTTCATTTGTTTTATGACTTCAGTCAGTTCATAATCAACTACTTTTTTCTTTTTTATACGGTCGATTTTATTTCACCTCAATTCATTACAATATTTATTGTTAATTTACATGTCACTTTGTTAGTATATAATAGAGTTCCTTTAGCAATTCAACTTGCTTAATATAAAAAAGGTATTGATATAATAGATGTAAATAAAATCTAAGCATAACATTATATAGATACAAACATGCACACACACAAACACACACAGAAACATACAAAAATGCCATGTTATGATAGTTAATAGTTTAGACAGAAAAATTTATAATTTTAACAGACAGTAATGGTATTAGCCCTAAACAGCAAAACAATACAATTTACACTAAGATTATTCTTGATCTACACATAGCTTTACAAGTTCCCAGTTTAGTAGTTCCTTTTCTTTATATTTTGTTTTAGCCCGAATTTTCCATGCTAAGCAACGGTTATTGTTCAGCCCTCTTATCGAACGAAGTAAATTCTTTCTCTTGCATTCAAATATATACTTTTTAATTTCTATGATAAGGCTGTTAATATCAGTCATGTTATTACTTGTACCCTCAAATAGCATTGTTTGACAGGAAATCTGTATAATTTTGCACATTATGTAATCCTAAAAATTCTACAACATAATGTACAATTCGCTAGGTAAAAATACAGTCCTAGAATATGTGTAATATGTTTTCTTCATTTTCGTTAGAAAGGCAACATAAATTGTCATTAACAATATTAATTTTACTCTGTTTTGTATACAGTAGGGATTAATATAAATTTACACAGAACAAGTTCCACTCTTTTGTGATATATTCATTCTATATAGCAAAGATTTGGTGCCTAAAATTCTGTGTATAATTCTTGTCTGGAACCACTGAGTGTATGTGTCTCTAGATATAGTAAAAGTAAGTGTATGCACTTTTGACCATTCAATTTTATTATAAAGTGTATTCCATTTTGAATGGCAAGTGGATACATCTGTATTATAGCTAAAACATGTATAAACAAGTTTATTTTGATTTGACCGAATACTATGTTATTTAATGTAAATGATATAAATGCACATTGTATACTGGGCTTTCTTATAACTGAAAATCCTGATAATCTGAAAAATGCCTTCACAGTTCTTATTAAGCCTTCATAAAATAAGAAGTTAATTTTAGCACCAATCAGATTGTCTAATACAGATTGTTTTATTTTTGCAGAAGTGCATACTATATTCCTTACATATATTATTCCCCTGTCATACATATTTTTATTATATATAAAATGCATACCTATCTTGAAATTGTGGTTATAAAATAAAGGCATATCGAGGATGTCTTCACACTAACTGATATTGTGTTTATTAATATACCCAATATTGAAAGAAAGGACATCTCTCCAAAACCAAATTGTTAACCATATCATAATTTGTTCTATGTAACATTTTCCTACATTGAACATTTTCTTCACATCAAACATATAATACACCAGTTGGAAACATTTTCCATTGCTTGATACAATTTTCCTTAACCATATCATTTTCATTGTTTTTTCAAAAGCATATATATATCAGTCATGGCCACTTCTCCATCATCATATGATTTTAACAGCAATAGAATGTTTTATTTTTGCTGGCCCATCCCATAGAAAATTTGAAAACAGGCTATTTATCTGTTTTAATACTCTTTTTCCTGGGCTAGGAAGAGCTATAAACAGGTGTGTAAGAAAGGAAGTACGAGTGTTTTAACAACATTTATCTTTCCTAGGCGTGTTAAAGTTCTCCTTTTCCAAAAATGTATAATATTGGTCAGCTTTTCAAGTTTATTGGAGAAGTTTATGTCTATCATTTTCTTTAAGTCAACATCAAATAATATTCCTTAAACTTTATAGTTAGTTGTGCCCCATACTAGTTTATATTTAGTTTTTATTGATTGTATGCTGAACTTTTTGGAACCAATCCATATAAGATTTGTTTTGTCATTATTAATTTTTAATCCAGAAAAAATGGCGAAGTTATTTAACATATCAAGGGTAGCATTAAGGGAGACATCGGTGCCATCTAGAACTAGAGATGTATCATCTTCAAACTGAGAAATTTTATATTCAATATTTTGTGTCACTATTCCTTTAAAAGCATTACAATTTCATATTTTAACTTCCAAAATTTCAGCACAGAGAATAACAATATACAAACTTATTGGGTCTCCTTGTCGGCAGCCTCTTTCAATTGTAATACATTCTGATAAAACCCCATTGATTTGAAAAGCCGTTAAGGTATTATGTATGAAAAGGGAAAACTATTTTTTAACGTTGTACCAAATTAAAATATTCTAATGTTTTTTTTTCCCTATAAAATTTACTCAAGCATATCGAATGCCTTTTCAAAGTCAATAGTCATCAAGAATCCAGGGATATTATTATCTTCTGTATATTTCATAATGTCATATAATAGTCTGGTATTCTCACTAATATATCTACCTTTAATAAATGATGTCTGATCTTTAGAAATAATGTTGTCAAGGACCGTTTTCGTCTATTTGCAATGGTCCCAGATGCAAGCTTGTAAACGACATTTAAAAGCGTTAGTGGTCTTAGGTTTTTTCAGAACATGTCTGGGTTTATTATCTTTAGGTATACATATGATTATTCCATTTTGTAACTGACATGGTTCCAGAGGTTAAACCATAATTAAGGCTTCTAACTATAAAGTGACCTAGATCTTCCAAAAAGACTTTAACAAATTCTTCAGTGAACCCATCTGATCCAGGGCTTTTTTCTGCTTCATATTTTTTAATTATCAAATAAATAATAGTCAAATTTTCATTTATCGGATCATCGGTGTTCTTTGATTTCTTCTTCTGTTGTTATCTATTGCTTTATTGGGCGTCGCTTGTTCTGACATGCTGTTTTCTAGTTCACTTGTACTTGACAGTGCTTTGCTTCTTTTTCTTTTACTTTCTTTTACGTTGTCGTGTTCGTTTTTTTTGCCTTTGTTATCGTCTATATGATATATTTGTTTTTATATTAAGCGTCATTCAGCATTATCTTTTATAAAGTCGCATCATACTTTTAGTCAAAGGTATTTCCAACATCCACTTTATTTAATCACATTATTTTATTTTGTTATTATTGTTTCCGATGAAAACGTATTCCAACCTTTACCTTAGGGTTACACACCAACAACATCAAACCATTTCCTATTGCATGTGAAGAGGTGGTGTGTGACTGGTTTAATCCTAGATGACGAAGTTCCGATATACAATTTAACATCAAGTAAGCTCCCATATTGCTGTATATGCGGTTTTGAAATCCATTGTGCACACGATTGGAGACATGTCTACTTTTGTGTATAATTTTATATTTAGTTATTGCAATTGTGTATGTTTTAGTTGAGTACTGCTTTGATTGTTTATCATAATCGGCACGTGAATTATTTGTTTGTGAACATAAATCATAGAAAGTGACTTCTTTAGAATAAGTTTCTTCCTTCAATATTTTACGATTGATTGCGGTGACTTCCCCATCTTATACGTATAAACCGAGTCCTACGAAAGCGTGAAATGTAATAGTTTTTTTTGTTCATATCTACATTAACTTGTTTATTTACAGGATTCATGCGATGCTGTTATTCATTAAACAATGGCGCCTTAGAGGTTTAATTGAGTAAGTGATATATTGAGTACAATAGGATATTTTTAAAGTTAAGTTAAAGAAGTTAAAGCATCTCGTATGTTTATTGAAGTGCCAATCTCACAGGGAAGACTGCTGAAATTGCTGCGGTTGTAAATGTAGACCAATTGTGGGTACTATAAACTCCATCTAAATCAAATTGTCGCCGATGCATGAGCTCCAACGATGACGTTAACGTTGTTTGTTGCGACACAATAACACTATTTATGGCGTTTTCTTAAGTTTGAAAGAGTCGTGGTAGTGTACAATCACTTTACAAAATAAATTTAATAAACAAAACATGTGAATAAATTACAAGCGATGCAACATTTGCCACAAATGCAAAATATGGATATATCGCTCATTCAATATTCGTTGTGGTTTATTTAGTCATATTAGAAAGGATATGAAATTTAGGTAAATACGATGCCTGAACTGCGTAGTCATTGGTTTAGGTAGTTCTTATAGAAACTTGGATCACAGTTTTAAACAAATAAATATTGCAATTATATATTGGCATGCGAAGACATATCCACTATTATGTCAATTTTATAACACAGACAAAACAATTATCTATTCATTTACTGATCGCAAAAAACATTTTACTACTTAATGTCACTTGCATCATTATCATACAACATACTTGTTCTGTTGCGGAAGGTTCGCGGACTGGGGAAAGGTTAACTATAGAAATGAGGAAAGCATTGACATATTCTGAAAAATAGAAATTAACATTTGAAGTTGTTAATTGCGTGAACATTACATATTTTAACATTAGTGAACGAGTTTATACGATTCGTTATAACAAACATCAACTTATTTGTCAAGTGAGTGGCGCTGCGAGATTTCATTATATAATGTCCTTCTTGTAAGACGAAGTTTAGACGTCTGACATTGCTCATTGTATTTCATAAGAAGTGTATAATATAGGAATATGTGCCAATATCAGAATGCGTGCCAAATTATCTTGGACGAGAAAAGTCATAAGTTTCTGAATCAATTTTTGTCTGAATGAACAAGGACCCGTGTTTGTATCAGGACGAAGGAGAACGTAATTCTATAACTTTCTATCGATACACTAATAGTTTTCATACTTCAAAGTTTTGCATTTAAATACACGCGATAAGGTGTTACGGGTTCAAATGCTTTTTCTAATGACGATAAGATTTATGAAGAAATTTCTGAAGACAACAATAACCTGCGAATACATGTTCCTTACTGCGTCTGCAGTGAACAAATAAGCACTGGGCTACGAAACTGTTCGAAAACATATGTTACTCTAGCCGTCGGAAATCAAGGCACAGATTTCAAACAGCTCTTGCATTTTTAATGCCAACACCAGAACAACTGATCGAAACGCTGGCTTTCATGACTCCATTTGCTGTCACCGACAGGGAACGACACTACTGATTTATTCGATGTTTCCACGTCCCAGTTTGTTACATAATGCAACAGCGTCCTTGTTGAAATCCATCAAGCGGCGCTTGTATGTAATACACATCAAATTTGTTGCGTACGTTGGTGCATATTGCCGTCATGTCTGTTTTGATTCTGAACAATTTCAAACTTAAACAACAATTGCCATGTGTGTTGTGATTGTAAATACATCAATGTATGATGTCTTGTATAAATACATTTGTTCAGTTCACATCACACAGTAAAACAAGTCGATTTGTTTTTGAAATAAATATGGGCAATACAAAAATCATAGCATGCTTGCACCCCACTCGCATATACAACACCCGCATCATAATAACGTTTCTATTATGGCATTCTGTTATAATCAGTATTGATAATATATAACAAGATGACCATAAACCAAGAACAGGAATGTTTTCACTAGATTATCTACGTTTTGCATGGTATTATTCACAACATTAATGCGATTTATCATTCGAAACATATTCGAAGTGTATATTATAACACGGTCGAAATAGCTAAAATAAAACATGACCATTATAATATCTGATATAGCGTAATTAAAATACATTTAAAAGTTGATTAAATCTGCTTAGAATAATTCATTTGTGTTATAGCTTATTTATTCAAATAACTGCTCGGGTGTTTTATTGAGAGAAGCAACTGGGTTTGTATGATGAAATAAAGCGTAATATAGATGCATTAAGGCTCTTCCAACCGAAACGAAGCATAATTATATGTGTCTTTTTCTGAGGAAACTGGGCATAAAGCATGCCCAGAATAGCCTGTGCAGTCCACTTTTATGGTATTTTTAGTTTCAAGGAATTTCTTCCTTACCGAAAATCACGTTTAGGCGGACAGTGTGATCCCTGATTAGCCTGCGCGGACTGCACAGGCTAATCTGGGAAGACACTTTATTATAACTTATGGAATATTTTTAACACAAATTCCATGTACGCATACAACGAAACACGAACATATAATTATCCGTTGGTTTATGAACTAAGAGCCTAGTTGCATTAGTTTGTTTTATGTGTAATTCGTGGTTTTGATATCAGTTGTTTAAGACCATACTTGTGTACGTAATTTGTTCTACGGTTTGTTTAATTCAATGCGATGTATTCAAATAGTTTGCAAAACAGTTATTGTAAATATTACTATTGGCATGTAAATTATTCACCTATCGGTAATTTGTTATAATTTAAAACGGTAACCTTGCAAGTACTAGTTCAACTAATACGCTGATGACCTCGTGTTCAACTTTGTTACGGTCCATATGAAACTATGTCCGAATTCAGAGCGACTTCAAAGCCTGTAAATCGAATTATCAACAGATGATTGGGAATTCCTGGCAGTGATTGTATATGCGTTGTTAATGGTTTGTATTAACAAAGATGATTTGTTCGCCTTATGCATTAATAAGTAATGTTAACGACCTGCTTGATTAATTGTACAATTCAATAAAGGATCCATGTAGTCGTATGCTTCACCTTTTCGAGATGACACATCATAATTCTCAGTTCAATATATTCGTATAAATTCTTCTAAGCGTCAACATGTAATGTATTACTTATAATTGTTAAATGAAACATCAATTCAGTTTCAAAGACAAACATATTCAAACAAGTCGTTTTTTGTTGACAATAGGACGTGCCTGATTAAAAGATTCACATAGTTGAGAAAGCTGATTTAAATTTTATGTAGCATTGCAATTTGGTGTCACGTGATGTTTTGTACTGGCTAATGAAAAATGTTTATTGAGGCAAATCTAGTAAGGAGTATGATTACTTAGTTATTGTCGTGGTAAGTTAAATTCGAAAATAGAGAATATAGATATCAATAAAAAACCTGTGTATTTGACCAATTGGAATTAACGTTAATATTAATATCCTGTCCCTGTAATCGGTAGGTCTCTGCATTTGTTTTTAAATCATAATTGTATTTGAATAGTAATAATCCGTTTAACAAATATAAATGAAATAAATATTGTGTCAAACACGTGCTAACGATGACGCTTTAGTTTTGTGTACTTATTAACATGTATGCTATTTGTATAAGCATAATGTTATTTCTTTAATCTATATACTATTCGTGTATGAGTCGTACGATTCGTTTAGTTTTTTAACATAATTAATCCCACATAAATAACAACAATTACTGAATTTAAACACGAATAACACGTACTATTTTTTTATTATTCTGTACACGCTTTTCGTGACAAATGGAAACTAGCTAATTCCGCCGTAATCACAAGTACGAGCTGCTGTATAGAGTTTTATTTTCCTTTTCTAACATTTGTAACTTATAAATGTTAATGTACTGTATATAGTAAACCATTGATAATATGTTACATAGGACCAGGATCAAAAGTATATCGTCTTCGATTAAAACAATACCAAATCAGTATGAGTCGTGTTTGGCACTAATATCATAAACAAGTAAAATACTAATTATTTAGAACAATACTCCTGAACTCATTTGCTTATTTACTTAAAATATCAACCAAATGTTAACTTAGGGCATTACCAAAATACAAATGTGTTTTACCGATAGCTTTCAGATGGGAAAACATATATATAGGATCTGGCACGAGTTGTTATATCATACCATATGTTATTAAACGAGTTCAGGCATTTTTTTAGTAAGCGAGCCTTTGGCGAGCTTACTTACGAATTTCCTTGACGGTATGATATGATATGACAACGAGTGTCAGATCTTTTTTTATTACATTCTTTTAAATGAGCAAATTAAATAAATATTTACGCAAAAATAGTGACCAATCCCAAATCGTGTTTACATTTCGCGACGTCATTTGACGTTGCAACGTCGTTTCAGCAAAATAACAAAATGCGATTGGTCAATAAACGAAAATAAACAAAAACTTAGCCAATGAAAACGCTTAAAAATGTTGTATTACAAATGTGTAATATAACAAAAATATGTAATGGTTATATTACATGGGAAACAGGTATGGCATGTGATAAAAAGTGCTATAAATACATGATGACCCATCTGCAAATAAATGATACATTAACTGAATGTTATGTCATTAACTTAATTTGAATGTTTATTGTTCTTTTGTAGAAGTTACCTGTGTTCTACGCCATCTTTTATTATACGTTATTATTTATTGGAAATGTATTCAAGAAAGCAAATGCATAAGAGTAATTATTAGTTATAAACTGAAAATATCTTAGAAGATGGTTGACTGTTAAGATAAATATTATTTGCGCACATGTATAAGCTGTTTTATCTTTCGCAATAACCGTTAAAATTAGATGACTTCAGTTTTGTTCTTGCGTGTATTGCGCTTCTAATGTTTGCGCCGTGATAATTTTACTTTTACCAGATATACGAGTTTTCTCCGTTGGTTTTAAGACCTTTTCACTAAAATTATCAATTATTTTTTGTTGTTGACATAAAGTATCATTTAATTTAAAGTTTGTTGACAAAGAACTACATAGGTTGTGACAATTACATGAAGAATCGCATTCTCATTCAAGGACCAAAACACGTTGAAACATCGTGTCTGTATGAATCACAATTCTCTGCAATTTTTATCAGTCTGTGAGTTAATGTGACTAAGTCATAAGCTTATTCAAAAAAACCGGTGACCCAGTGATTAAGAGAACTTTCATGTTGTTGACTAGTATATTTGGTATACATTTAATGGAAATATAAATGTGGCTATTCAAGTTGTTCATTCGATTGTGCTATAAAGTGGTTCATTATACGCATGTGTATACAACTTAAGTTACAATGATGTGATGCAAACAGCCATACGTCAATCACGTTACATCAATTTAGTGCATGTTTTACAAATAAATATAAAACCAAAACTTATTACGGAATCACCGTACACAATTTGCAATTCGCAATTTATTAAATAAACTTATATTATAATGTGTTAAGAACGAATGTTTTATTTTCAATTAAACATGACATTCTTGTAAAAACTTAAAATGTTACTCGCATTATATGTTACCGGAATAATAATCTTACTTTTTCAACAACTTCGACCTTTAACAAATATTACTTTGAAATTATGAACAATTTATCGCAGACATTTGCATTTTATCCGATAGTGCCTATTGAAATAACTATAACGTATCTTAAAAACAGGTCTATACCACATTACCGATACATAATGGAAACAATATTAAGCACTAGGTGACATAAATTTACAATATCAACGATTGTTAAATACAAGAACATGATACCACTGGAGGAAAATGGATACATGAATAAAGGATTTGATGACACATTAATCAAATATAAGAACAATTATATAAAATATTATATATTATAAAGCCGAAATGAACGCCTTATATACTCATATGTGTGACATTCAATTTGGACAATGTTCGCTTGATTATGAAAATCTAACATATACGCACGATTTTAGTTGGGATGCGTTCGTTATTATTAACACTGACATGAATTGTTCCCATCTTAACTAAATTGCATTAATTGGTTGAGAACATTTACAAAGATATTTGCATTCGTTGTTCGTCATTTGTCCATATATTGAATGAGTGCCAATTGGATGTATGTAACAAGGATATAAAAAGCAAGTACGGTCGCAAAAAAGTATCACAAACTTACACACTCAAATTAGCATAACAGCACAACAATCAAGTCAATTAAATCAAATATCGTGAATGTGTCTGTTTATATGATAACGAATTTAATTAACAACATTTTATAAGACGGATCCATATCATTACAGCGAAAACTCATAATAAGGTTGATCTTTTTCAGGAGAAATTTATATATACAAAAGAATTTATTTTAAGTTCTATATAAATTAAGTCTATTATGGGAATACAACCAATACAATTAAATGATAAATTGTTGATATAACAAATCAGACAAAACACTACAATAACCCATTTATTGAGAAAAAACGGTGAAATCGATATAAATGTAACACAAAGTACGTAACAAATATAACACAATATTGCGTATTATTTCACGATCATATAAATTACGGTCATCATTCTTGACATATTGCACGTTGTAAAATTTGACCTAAATGCGGAATTTTGACATAACATTAATTAAACGTAATAATGAAACAATGACCATATATAGTACTGCAGACAAAACTTTATATTATCAAATACGTATTTAAATTATTTGTGATATTTTTTGACACACTGCAATGAAGGCAAATATGAAAATCCATACACCTTAGTTAGACATGTGGTTTACTGTTTTCGCTGTGCATTAGATGTTTGATATATTTCCATGTGTAGAATAAACTGCGAGGAATAGGGCGATTAAAACAAATCCATACAACACACATATGTCAGATATAATGATAAAGCTTTATAATGACCATTGTAAAGTCATGTGATATGTCAACCTTTATTTAAAAACGTTTTAAGAAAATCAAGTTCGCTCTTCCTGTCAAACCGATTTACACCGGTGCCACTCTGACATTTATTTTCGACCAGCCAAATCGCGTCGTGAATGAACATAATTGAAATTCTGTTTTCCTGATTTACAGACGCTGCAAATTACGATAGCATTGATATAATATTCGGTCTTGTTACAAGTCAGTAAAAGTACTGCTTCAGTTGATCTGTATGCGAATTGCACGCTCATTTTGATTTTTTGATCCACATATGAATGACAATATCCGTCAAAGAATGAAATAAATCAGGTTGTTTCACAGTTACCAGAATTGAAACCCATCCTCTATTATATGTAGGCAACAGTAGTTTGTATTCGACAACGTTATGACAATGACTGCGGAATAAAGCATGATGCCCCACCGAGATTAATTTTGTTATTATCTATATCATAGTGAAACTCCCTAGCTGAAGTATCGCCTTATGTATTATCTTCTATGATAAACAATGTGCAATTCAACGCTGCTTTATATAGTTTAATGTTCTATACATGTACTGCTGTTTCTTTCAGAACACAGTGCGATGAATATTTATTATTTGCAAAACATCGCACACACTTAAACACGTATGTTGCAGCAAATTTAACCACGCGAAACGCTTCGTTCGTTTTTGAAAATGATTTGTTGTTAAAGATGTGTCAAGCAGATTTGCGTTTATAGTTTTAAGTATGTGACTATTCAAATGAAATTGTTTTTTAACACATCAACTCTTCGACATTTCAGTAGAGACGCATGATATTTTGTGTATAGTTACCTATGCTTTCATTTAGTTTGATTTTAATGACATATTTGTGAGAAGCACTGTAACATGTTTACTTCCGATTGCTCATATGTAACTATTTATACTTAAATCGTACAAAACGTCGCTTTTGTATGTCTTGTTCATTGTTTTAAAGACAAAAAAATACGTTAAACAAATGACTACTCGTTAAGACCATAGTAAAACATACCATTAACTATTATAAGTTATAGTTTACAAGTTTTTTGCTATAAATATTACATGTGTACGTAAGTAATAACAGTGAATACACAAACTAAAAGGATGGGTTACCCCCCCCCCCCCCCCCATTTACCAATTATTAACTTTAATTTAAGTTTTCGGGACGTTTTTATTTCACAGCCGAAATTGCTACCGTTTTAATTGGATGGTATTATAAAGTTCGCAATCTATACACTATTTCCCGTTAACTCCAATAATGTTTCTTTCCCACGAAATGTCTTAACATAATAGTTACTTCGTACTATACACTGTTTTTTAACAGAATTACAACGAACAAACGCAACAGACATAGATGCAAGAGCCTTAAGTTAAACCCGGATTAAATGAAATTGTACTCGACATACCCCATGAACTCCATTACAATTTGTTTCCAACCAAATTCATTGACGTCACAGCTTTTTCGTAATATAGAAACAACTGATGAGCTGATATTGTTGATCAAATAAGTTTGACGATCAAACACAGAACAGTTGGATCCGATTATAAACGAAAAATAGTATCACGTTATGCAATTCACCAAACTGTGTTATGTCGCAATGAAATTATTAACCTAATTTGATGTGGTGTTATGTCGTCGTATTATGTTTATATCCAGCAGTTCTTTGAAATTAAGTGTCTTTGCAAATATACATCGATCTCAGATAACGTACAGACACGATTACACATTTTACATTTATTACGTAGTTAAAAGCATGAAGTTCTTGAGCAGACAACGCATTAATTGAATCGAACTTGAGTATATTTGTTTATGCGTTTATTCCAGCAGTATGGTTTCTAAATAGACCGCATTTGACAGTTTAAGTAGCGGATTTCGATTTTCTGAATTGTTTTCAGTGAAAAGACTCTCTTAAATTCAAGGTGAAATGCCATAAAACATCTTGTTCAACAGTATCGACATATATTAGAATGTACAATTCTACATTCCGCAGTCCGCACTGGCTAATTAGGGACGACACTTTCCGTTTAAATTTGATTTTTGCTAAGAAGAGACTTCATGTAAACGCAAAATGTCATAAAAGCGGAAAGTGTCGTCCCTGATTAGCCTCTGCGGACTGCACAGGCTAATCTGGGACGACACTTTACGCACATGCACCACGCCCAGTTTTCTCAGAACTCGACTCATATTTGCCACTTCGCTAATTAACAGTTCAAACAACACAAAGCTGAATATAAAGCACATGTGTTGGGCGCGTCACTTGAATGTGAGTGCAAACATAGTATGGGCGACAATCATGTTGCGCTATAATCGTCTTTTTTCCTGCATAAGCTGGTTGACACGTATCATGCACATAACATTTAATATATCTATGTTTCTGTCATATGAACATACAGTTATGTTATTTCCAGACAGCATATTAAACATAACTCAACAATGGAGTTGACAGTAATGAATGACTTATATCGTTTATTTGTTGAAGTTAAATTGTTCTATGCACTTTAATGTTATGTAGTTTTCTGTTAGTTTGCAATACATTTCACAAGACATTGAACTAATGGCTAATAGGTATTTTATTCCATT